>NC_058090.1:99783304-99820804 GCF_014858855.1 Bufo gargarizans | reverse complement strand
CCAGTATACAGGACAGGAGAAGTGGTACTGTGCAGTGTATATATATATATATATACAGGACAGGAGAAGTGGTACTGTGCAGTGTGTATATATATACAGGACAGGAGAAGTGGTACTGTGCAGTGTATATATATACAGAATAAGAGCAGATACTGAGGATTACACCCAGTATACAGGACAGGAGAAGTGGTACTGTGCAGTGTATATATATATATACAGAATAAGAGCAGATACTGAGGATTACACCCAGTATACAGGACAGGAGAAGTGGTACTGTGCAGTGTATATATATACAGAATAAGGGCAGATACTGAGGATTACACCCAGTATACAGGACAGGAGAAGTAGTACTGTGCAGTGTATATATACAGAATAAGAGCAGATACTGAGGATTACACCCAGTATACAGGACAGGAGAAGTGGTACTGTGCAGTGTATATATACAGAGTAAGAGCAGATACTGAGGATTACACCCAGTATACAGGACAGGAGAAGTGGTACTGTGCAGCGTATATATACAGAATAAGAGCAGATACTGAGGATTACACCCGGTATACAGGACAGGAGAAGTAGTACTGTGCAGTGTATATATACAGAATAAGAGCAGATACTGAGGATTACACCCAGTATACAGGACAGGAGAAGTGGTACTGTGCAGTGTGTATATATACAGAATAAGAGCAGATACTGAGGATTACACCCGGTATACAGGACAGGAGAAGTGGTACTGTGCAGTGTATATATACAGAATAAGAGCAGATACTGAGGATTACACCCAGTATACAGGACAGGAGAAGTGGTACTGTGCAGTGTATATATATACAGAATAAGAGCAGATACTGAGGATTACACCCAGTATACAGGACAGGAGAAGTGGTGCTGTGCAGTGTATATATACAGAATAAGAGCAGATACTGAGGATTACACCCGGTATACAGGACAGGAGAAGTGGTACTGTGCGGTGTATATATACAGAATAAGAGCAGATACTGAGGATTACACCCGGTATACAGGACAGGAGAAGTGGTACTGTGCAGTGTATATATACAGAGTAAGAGCAGATACTGAGGATTACACCCAGTATACAGGACAGGAGAAGTGGTACTGTGCAGTGTATATATATACAGAATAAGAGCAGATACTGAGGATTACACCCAGTATACAGGACAGGAGAAGTGGTACTGTGCAGTGTATATATACAGGACAGGAGAAGTGGTACTGTGCAGTGTATATATACAGAATAAGAGCAGATACTGAGGATTACACCCAGTATACAGGACAGGAGAAGTGGTACTGTGCAGTGTATATATACAGAATAAGAGCAGATACCGAGGATTACACCCGGTATACAGGACAGGAGAAGTGGTACTGTGCAGTGTATATATACAGAATAAGAGCAGATACTGAGGATTACACCCAGTATACAGGACAGGAGAAGTGGTACTGTGCAGTGTATATATACAGAATAAGAGCAGATACTGAGGATTAAAACCCGGTATACAGGACAGGAGAAGTGGTACTGTGCAGTGTATATATACAGAATAAGAGCAGATACTGAGGATTACACCCAGTATACAGGACAGGAGAAGTAGTACTGTGCAGTGTGTATATATACAGAGTAAGAGCAGATACTGAGGATTACACCCAGTATACAGGACAGGAGAAGTAGTACTGTGCAGTGTATATATATACAGAATAAGAGCAGATACTGAGGATTACACCCAGTATACAGGACAGGAGAGGTGGTACTGTGCAGTGTATATATATACAGAATAAGAGCAGATACTGAGGATTACACCCGGTATACAGGACAGGAGAAGTGGTACTGTGCAGTGTATATATATATACAGAATAAGAGCAGATACTGAGGATTACACCCGGTATACAGGACAGGAGAAGTGGTACTGTGCAGTGTGTATACAGGACAGGAGAAGTGGTACTGTGCAGTGTATATATATACAGAATAAGAGCAGATACTGAGGATTACACCCAGTATACAGGACAGGAGAAGTGGTACTGTGCAGTGTGTATATATATATACAGAATAAGAGCAGATACTGAGGATTACACCCAGTATACAGGACAGGAGAAGTGGTACTGTGCAGTGTATATATATATACAGAATAAGAGCAGATACTGAGGATTACACCCAGTATACAGGACAGGAGAAGTGGTACTGTGCAGTGTATATATATATACAGAATAAGAGCAGATACTGAAGATTACACCCAGTATACAGGACAGGAGAAGTAGTACTGTGCAGTACCTGTCACCAGCTGTGGACTAATGACCATTATAAATGTGCGCTCTCCCCCTGGACTAAGCACTTCCCACATAATCGATGGCTTTCTATTGGATATCGCTCCGGCCGTACGGGGGTTGGTCAGGGGTCCCAGCAGGGGCTCCGCTGTCTATAGCACTCACCACCATTTTGCGTTCGTACCACACGAGAGATGATTCTAATTGGTTGTTGTAGAGGGTCCTAGAACGTAATAATTTCCCCTCTAAGTGACCAAAGTTGTAGTCCGGGGCCTAGAGAATGATTTGCCCCTCATGCCCGTCTCCTCTGTGCCAGCTAGAGGTTGTCACATGATCTTTCTGACCCCTGCCTGGCACTGTGCACTCTGCTGCCCCCTATGAGGTTAAATTAAGGAAAACCTTTTCCAATTTTATGAAGGTGTAAGGTTTGGGTTTTGTCTGGGATAAGGGGTCGTGCGTCGGTTCTGTCTGATTACAGAAGGCTGTGCCGGGATTATCTGTCCGGGACACGGGAAGTATGTGAGAAGTAATAAGAGTAATGGGGTGGGGCTTTCTGGGTCTATAAAGGGAAGCTCCTCCCTCTACGTCGTCTGGACATACATACATGTACGTGTCCTCTGTGTGCTCCTCACAGGGGGCGTCAATGAGGGCAACAGGGTCACAATTGCTGGTCAGGGTAGGATATGAAAGCCTCGGCCGTCCTCTCTTTACGGGATGTAATTCCGTCTGCGCCGTCCTCGCCAATTACGATAAATCTTTGAGCGGATTTTCAGGATTGAGAGAAGCGAGGAGACCTTTATCTTCCCATTACGCTGCGCCCGTGCCACTCACATCTTTTAATTCCCTTCTTTTAGAAGACGACGGCGCAGATAAGAGTCAGTGGGAAAAGCAATTTGGATTTCTGAGGATGCAAAAGACGCCGCAGCCTCTGTAGTGCGGAGGGGGGGGGGGGCTCCACGCAGAGATCAAATGATTGACAGATGGGCGGCGGGGCCATGACTTCTTGTTGCCAGGACGATGGCGAGCAATTTTCCAGATTATTGATCAGGGTGTTGGACAAGCCAGCTACACGGCGCAGCAGAGGTGACTAGTCAGGAGAGCGGACCATCGGCCTAATGTATCCCCTACAGCCCCTCACTGTATATCATCAGGGGTGTGTATAACACACATATGTACTGGGGGTATACAGTACTACACGTGGGCCGATGTATACTATATATTATTACATAAAGCAGGTGTATTATGTATTCTAGATGGCAGTTATATATGATCTTGCACTGTATACTCCAGTGACAAGTCTGTATATACAGCATATCTATACACTGAGGACAGGTCGGTATATACAGGGTATGTATACAGTGGGGACAGGTCGGTATATGCAGGGTATGTATACAGTGGTGACAGGTCGGTATATGCAGGGTATGTATACACTGAGGACAGGTCGGTATATGCAGGGTATGTATACACTGAGGACAGGTCGGTATATGCAGGGTATGTATACACTGGTGACAGGTCGGTATATGCAGGGTATGTATACACTGAGGACAGGTCGGCATATGCAGGGTATGTATACAGTGGTGACAGGTCGGTATATACAGGGTATGTATACACTGAGGACAGGTCGGTATATGCAGGGTATGTATACACTGGGGACAGGTCGGTATATGCAGGGTATGTATACACTGGTGACAGGTCGGCATATACAGGGTATGTATACACTGGTGACAGGTCGGTATATGCAGGGTATGTATACACCGAGGACAGGTCGGTATATGCAGGGTATGTATACACCGAGGACAGGTCGGTATATGCAGGGTATGTATACACCGAGGACAGGTCGGTATATGCAGGGTATGTATACACCGAGGACAGGTCGGTATATGCAGGGTATGTATACAGTGGGGACAGGTCGGTATATGCAGGGTATGTATACAGTGGGAACAGGTCGGTATATGCAGGGTATGTATACAGTGGGGACAGGTCGGTATATGCAGGGTATGTATACACTGGTGACAGGTCGGTATATGCAGGGTATGTATACACCGAGGACAGGTCGGTATATGCAGGGTATGTATACACCGAGGACAGGTCGGTATATGCAGGGTATGTATACACCGAGGACAGGTCGGTATATGCAGGGTATGTATACAGTGGGGACAGGTCGGTATATGCAGGGTATGTATACAGTGGGAACAGGTCGGTATATGCAGGGTATGTATACAGTGGGGACAGGTCGGTACATGCAGGGTATGTATACAGTGAGGACAGGTCGGTATATACAGGGTATGTATACACTGGTGACAGGTCGGCATATACAGGGTATGTATACACTGAGGACAGGTCGGCATATGCAGGGTATGTATACACTGGTGACAGGTCGGTATATGCAGGGTATGTATACACTGGTGACAGGTCGGTATATGCAGGGTATGTATACACTGGTGACAGGTCGGTATATGCAGGGTATGTATACACTGGGGACAGGTCGGTATATGCAGGGTATGTATACAGTGGGGACAGGTCGGTATATGCAGGGTATGTATACACTGGTGACAGGTCGGTATATGCAGGGTATGTATACACTGGTGACAGGTCGGTATATGCAGGGTATGTATACACTGGTGACAGGTCGGTATATGCAGGGTATGTATACACTGAGGACAGGTCGGTATATGCAGGGTATGTATACAGTGGGGACAGGTCGGTATATGCAGGGTATGTATACACTGGTGACAGGTCGGTATATGCAGGGTATGTATACACTGGTGACAGGTCGGTATATGCAGGGTATGTATACACTGGTGACAGGTCGGTATATGCAGGGTATGTATACACTGAGGACAGGTCAGTATATGCAGGGTATGTATACACTGAGGACAGGTCGGTATATGCAGGGTATGTATACACTGAGGACAGGTCGGTATATGCAGGGTATGTATACAGTGGGGACAGGTCGGTATATGCAGGGTATGTATACACTGAGGACAGGTCGGTATATGCAGGGTATGTATACAGTAAGGACAGGTCGGTATATGCAGGGTATGTATACAGTGGGGACAGGTCGGTATATGCAGGGTATGTATACAGTGGGGACAGGTCGGTATATGCAGGGTATGTATACAGTGGTGACAGGTCGGTATATACAGGGTATGTATACACTGAGGACAGGTCGGTATATGCAGGGTATGTATACAGTGGTGACAGGTCGGTATATGCAGGGTATGTATACACTGAGGACAGGTCGGTATATGCAGGGTATGTATACAGTGGGGACAGGTCGGTATATGCAGGGTATGTATACACTGGTGACAGGTCGGTATATGCAGGGTATGTATACAGTGGGGACAGGTCGGTATATGCAGGGTATGTATACACTGAGGACAGGTCGGTATATGCAGGGTATGTATACACTGAGGACAGGTCGGTATATGCAGGGTATGTATACAGTGGGGACAGGTCGGTATATGCAGGGTATGTATACACTGGTGACAGGTCGGTATATGCAGGGTATGTATACAGTGAGGACAGGTCGGTATATGCAGGGTATGTATACAGTGAGGACAGGTCGGTATATGCAGGGTATGTATACAGTGAGGACAGGTCGGTATATGCAGGGTATGTATACAGTGAGGACAGGTCGGTATATGCAGGGTATGTATACAGTGAGGACAGGTCGGTATATGCAGGGTATGTATACACTGAGGACAGGTCGGTATATGCAGGGTATGTATACACCGAGGACAGGTCGGTATATGCAGGGTATGTATACACCGAGGACAGGTCGGTATATGCAGGGTATGTATACACCGAGGACAGGTCGGTATATGCAGGGTATGTATACACCGAGGACAGGTCGGTATATGCAGGGTATGTATACACCGAGGACAGGTCGGTATATGCAGGGTATGTATACACCGAGGACAGGTCGGTATATGCAGGGTATGTATACACCGAGGACAGGTCGGTATATGCAGGGTATGTATACACCGAGGACAGGTCGGTATATGCAGGGTATGTATACACCGAGGACAGGTCGGTATATGCAGGGTATGTATACACCGAGGACAGGTCGGTATATGCAGGGTATGTATACACCGAGGACAGGTCGGTATATGCAGGGTATGTATACACCGAGGACAGGTCGGTATATGCAGGGTATGTATACACCGAGGACAGGTCGGTATATGCAGGGTATGTATACAGTGAGGACAGGTCGGTATATGCAGGGTATGTATACACTGAGGACAGGTCGGTATATGCAGGGTATGTATACAGTGAGGACAGGTCGGTATATGCAGGGTATGTATACAGTGAGGACAGGTCGGTATATGCAGGGTATGTATACAGTGAGGACAGGTCGGTATATGCAGGGTATGTATACAGTGAGGACAGGTCGGTATATGCAGGGTATGTATACACCGAGGACAGGTCGGTATATGCAGGGTATGTATACACCGAGGACAGGTCGGTATATGCAGGGTATGTATACACCGAGGACAGGTCGGTATATGCAGGGTATGTATACACCGAGGACAGGTCGGTATATGCAGGGTATGTATACACCGAGGACAGGTCGGTATATGCAGGGTATGTATACACCGAGGACAGGTCGGTATATGCAGGGTATGTATACACCGAGGACAGGTCGGTATATGCAGGGTATGTATACAGTGAGGACAGGTCGGTATATGCAGGGTATGTATACACCGAGGACAGGTCGGTATATGCAGGGTATGTATACACCGAGGACAGGTCGGTATATGCAGGGTATGTATACAGTGAGGACAGGTCGGTATATGCAGGGTATGTATACAGTGGGGACAGGTCGGTATATGCAGGGTATGTATACAGTGGGGACAGGTCGGTATATGCAGGGTATGTATACAGTGGGGACAGGTCGGTATATGCAGGGTATGTATACAGTGAGGACAGGTCGGTATATACAGGGTATGTATACAGTGGGGACAGGTCGGTATATGCAGGGTATGTATACACTGAGGACAGGTCGGTATATGCAGGGTATGTATACACCGGGGACAGGTCGGTATATGCAGGGTATGTATACACCGGGGACAGGTCGGTATATGCAGGGTATGTATACAGTGGTGACAGGTCGGTATATGCAGGGTATGTATACAGTGGGGACAGGTCGGTATATGCAGGGTATGTATACACTGGTGACAGGTCGGTATATGCAGGGTATGTATACACTGAGGACAGGTCGGTATATGCAGGGTATGTATACACTGAGGACAGGTCGGTATATGCAGGGTATGTATACACTGAGGACAGGTCGGTATATGCAGGGTATGTATACACTGAGGACAGGTCGGTATATGCAGGGTATGTATACACTGGGGACAGGTCGGTATATGCAGGGTATGTATACACTGAGGACAGGTCGGTATATGCAGGGTATGTATACAGTGGGGACAGGTCGGTATATGCAGGGTATGTACACAGTGGTGACAGGTCGGTATATGCAGGGTATGTATACACTGGTGACAGGTCGGTATATGCAGGGTATGTATACACTGAGGACAGGTCGGTATATGCAGGGTATGTATACAGTGGGGACAGGTCGGTATATGCAGGGTATGTATACACTGGGGACAGGTCGGTATATGCAGGGTATGTATACACTGGTGACAGGTCGGTATATGCAGGGTATGTATACAGTGAGGACAGGTCGGTATATGCAGGGTATGTATACAGTGGGGACAGGTCGGTATATGCAGGGTATGTATACACTGGTGACAGGTCGGTATATGCAGGGTATGTATACAGTGGGGACAGGTCGGTATATGCAGGGTATGTATACAGTGGGGACAGGTCGGTATATGCAGGGTATGTATACAGTGGGGACAGGTCGGTATATGCAGGGTATGTATACACTGGTGACAGGTCGGTATATGCAGGGTATGTATACACTGGTGACAGGTCGGTATATGCAGGGTATGTATACACTGGTGACAGGTCGGTATATGCAGGGTATGTATACACTGCGAGGACAGGTCGGTATATGCAGGGTATGTATACACTGAGGACAGGTCGGTATATGCAGGGTATGTATACAGTGGTGACAGGTCGGTATATGCAGGGTATGTATACACTGAGGACAGGTCGGTATATGCAGGGTATGTATACACTGAGGACAGGTCGGTATATGCAGGGTATGTATACAGTAAGGACAGGTCGGTATATGCAGGGTATGTATACACTGGTGACAGGTCGGTATATGCAGGGTATGTATACACTGGGGACAGGTCGGTATATGCAGGGTATGTATACACTGGGGACAGGTCGGTATATGCAGGGTATGTATACAGTGGTGACAGGTCGGTATATGCAGGGTATGTATACACTGGTGACAGGTCGGTATATGCAGGGTATGTATACACTGGGGACAGGTCGGTATATGCAGGGTATATATACAGTGGTGACAGGTCGGTATATGCAGGGTATGTATACAGTGGGGACAGGTCGGTATATGCAGGGTATGTATACACTGAGGACAGGTCGGTATATGCAGGGTATGTATACAGTGGTGACAGGTCGGTATATGCAGGGTATGTATACACTGAGGACAGGTCGGTATATGCAGGGTATGTATACACTGAGGACAGGTCGGTATATGCAGGGTATGTATACAGTAAGGACAGGTCGGTATATGCAGGGTATGTATACACTGGTGACAGGTCGGTATATGCAGGGTATGTATACACTGGGGACAGGTCGGTATATGCAGGGTATGTATACACTGGGGACAGGTCGGTATATGCAGGGTATGTATACACTGAGGACAGGTCGGTATATGCAGGGTATGTATACACTGGTGACAGGTCGGTATATGCAGGGTATGTATACACTGGGGACAGGTCGGTATATGCAGGGTATGTATACACTGGGGACAGGTCGGTATATGCAGGGTATGTATACACTGGGGACAGGTCGGTATATGCAGGGTATGTATACAGTGGGGACAGGTCGGTATATGCAGGGTATGTATACACTGAGGACAGGTCGGTATATGCAGGGTATGTATACAGTAAGGACAGGTCGGTATATGCAGGGTATGTATACACTGGTGACAGGTCGGTATATGCAGGGTATGTATACACTGGGGACAGGTCGGTATATGCAGGGTATGTATACACTGGGGACAGGTCGGTATATGCAGGGTATGTATACACTGGGGACAGGTCGGTATATGCAGGGTATGTATACAGTGGGGACAGGTCGGTATATGCAGGGTATGTATACAGTGGGGACAGGTCGGTATATGCAGGGTATGTATACAGTGGGGACAGGTCGGTATACGGCAGTGTCCTCCGCGGTCTCCTCCTCCTCCGGAGTCTGCGCACTAGCGCCGGGCACTCAGTACCGGGATCCAGGACGCGGCAGGATGAACCCCGGGCAGCAGGCGGCGGACTAGTCCCGGTGGAGAGCTCGGCGGCCGGGGGCACATGCGGCGGCGGCAGGATGACGGTTCTCCTCCTCGTCCTGCACCTCAGCCTGTTCGGCCTCGTCACAAGTGAGTACCGGGGCCCGGAGCATCCCTGACCGGAGCAAGCCTTACTGCGGCCCCGGAGCCTGCCCTTAGGAAGCTGGGGCCCCGGAGCATGCATTACTGGGGCCCCGGAGTCTGCCCTAAGGAAGCTGGGGCCCCGGAGCATGCATCACTGGGGCCCCAAATCATCTCTGATCGGAGTATATACACCAGTCTATTATACCCCATAATATCCCCTCCTGTATATACCAGGCAGATATACTGCTGGATACTGAGGAAGGTAATATGTATGTACATTGCGGCTATCCTCTGCCCTGTGTGTATATGTACATTGTGTCCGTCCTCTGCCCTGTGTGTATATGTACATTGTGTCTGTCCTCTGTCCTGTGTGTATATATGTACATTGTGTCCATCCTCTGGCCTGTGTATATATGTACATTGTGTCCGTCCTCTGTCCTGTGTGTATATGTACATTGTGTCTGTCCTCTGTCCTGTGTGTATATATGTACATTGTGTCTGTCCTCTGTCCTGTGTGTATATATGTACATTGTGTCTGTCCTCTGTCCTGTGTGTATATATGTACATTGTGTCCGTCCTCTGTCCTGTGTATATGTACATTGTGTCCGTCCTCTGCCCTGTGTGTATATATGTACATTGTGTCCGTCCTCTGTCCTGTGTATATGTACATTGTGTCCGTCCTCTGCCCTGTGTGTATATATGTACATTGTGTCCGTCCTCTGTCCTGTGTATATGTACATTGTGTCCGTCCTCTGCCCTGTGTGTATATGTACATTGTGTCTGTCCTCTGTCCTGTGTGTATATATGTACATTGTGTCCGTCCTCTGTCCTGTGTATATATGTATATTGTGTCCGTCCTCTGCCCTGTGTGTATATGTACATTGTGTCCGTCCTCTGCCCTGTGTGTATATGTACATTGTGTCTGTCCTGTGTATATGTACATTGTGTCCATCCTCTGCCCTGTGTGTATATATGTACATTGTGTCCGTCCTCTGTCCTGTGTATATATGTACATTGTGTCCGTCCTCTGTCCTGTGTGTATATGTACATTGTGTCCGTCCTCTGTCCTGTGTATATATGTACATTGTGTCCGTCCTCTGCCCTGTGTATATGTACATTGTGTCCGTCCTCTGTCCTGTGTGTATATATGTACATTGCGGCTATCCTCTGCCCTGTGTGTATATGTACATTGTGTCCGTCCTCTGCCCTGTGTGTATATATGTACATTGTGTCCGTCCTCTGCCCTGTGTATATGTACATTGTGTCCGTCCTCTGTCCTGTGTGTATATGTACATTGTGTCCGTCCTCTGCCCTGTGTGTATATATGTACATTGTGTCCGTCCTCTGCCCTGTGTATATGTACATTGTGTCCGTCCTCTGTCCTGTGTGTATATGTACATTGTGTCCGTCCTCTGTCCTGTGTGTATATATGTACATTGTGTCCGTCCTCTGTCCTGTGTGTATATGTACATTGTGTCCGTCCTCTGTCCTGTGTGTATATATGTACATTGTGTCCGTCCTCTGTCCTGTGTATATATGTATATTGTGTCCGTCCTCTGCCCTGTGTGTATATGTACATTGTGTCTGTCCTCTGTCCTGTGTGTATATATGTACATTGTGTCCGTCCTCTGTCCTGTGTATATATGTACATTGTGTCCGTCCTCTGTCCTGTGTGTATATGTACATTGTGTCCGTCCTCTGTCCTGTGTGTATATGTACATTGTGTCCGTCCTCTGTCCTGTGTATATATGTATATTGTGTCCGTCCTCTGTCCTGTGTATATATGTATATTGTGTCCATCCTCTGTCCTGTGTATATATGTACATTGTGTCCGTCCTCTGTCCTGTGTGTATATGTACATTGTGTCCGTCCTCTGTCCTGTGTGTATATGTACATTGTGTCCGTCCTCTGTCCTGTGTATATATGTATATTGTGTCCGTCCTCTGTCCTGTGTATATATGTATATTGTGTCCGTCCTCTGTCCTGTGTATATATGTACATTGCGGCTATCCTCTGCCCTGTGTGTATATGTACATTGTGTCCGTCCTCTGCCCTGTGTGTATATGTACATTGTGTCTGTCCTGTGTATATGTACATTGTGTCCATCCTCTGCCCTGTGTGTATATGTACATTGTGTCCGTCCTCTGTCCTGTGTATATATGTACATTGTGTCCGTCCTCTGCCCTGTGTATATGTACATTGTGTCCGTCCTCTGTCCTGTGTGTATATATGTACATTGCGGCTATCCTCTGCCCTGTGTGTATATGTACATTGTGTCCGTCCTCTGCCCTGTGTGTATATGTACATTGTGTCCGTCCTCTGCCCTGTGTATATGTACATTGTGTCCGTCCTCTGTCCTGTGTGTATATGTACATTGTGTCCGTCCTCTGCCCTGTGTGTATATATGTACATTGTGTCCGTCCTCTGCCCTGTGTATATGTACATTGTGTCCGTCCTCTGTCCTGTGTGTATATGTACATTGTGTCCGTCCTCTGTCCTGTGTGTATATATGTACATTGTGTCCGTCCTCTGTCCTGTGTGTATATGTACATTGTGTCCGTCCTCTGTCCTGTGTGTATATATGTACATTGTGTCCGTCCTCTGTCCTGTGTATATATGTATATTGTGTCCGTCCTCTGCCCTGTGTGTATATGTACATTGTGTCTGTCCTCTGTCCTGTGTGTATATATGTACATTGTGTCCATCCTCTGTCCTGTGTGTATATATGTACATTGTGTCCGTCCTCTGTCCTGTGTATATATGTACATTGTGTCCGTCCTCTGTCCTGTGTGTATATGTACATTGTGTCCGTCCTCTGTCCTGTGTGTATATGTACATTGTGTCCGTCCTCTGTCCTGTGTATATATGTATATTGTGTCCGTCCTCTGTCCTGTGTATATATGTATATTGTGTCCCTCCTCTGTCCTGTGTATATATGTACATTGTGTCCGTCCTCTGTCCTGTGTGTATATGTACATTGTGTCCGTCCTCTGTCCTGTGTGTATATGTACATTGTGTCCGTCCTCTGTCCTGTGTATATATGTATATTGTGTCCGTCCTCTGTCCTGTGTATATATGTATATTGTGTCCGTCCTCTGTCCTGTGTATATATGTACATTGCGGCTATCCTCTGCCCTGTGTGTATATGTACATTGTGTCCGTCCTCTGCCCTGTGTGTATATGTACATTGTGTCTGTCCTGTGTATATGTACATTGTGTCCATCCTCTGCCCTGTGTATATGTACATTGTGTCCGTCCTCTGTCCTGTGTGTATATGTACATTGTGTCCGTCCTCTGTCCTGTGTGTATATATGTACATTGTGTCCGTCCTCTGTCCTGTGTGTATATGTACATTGTGTCCGTCCTCTGTCCTGTGTGTATATGTACATTGTGTCTGTCCTCTGTCCTGTGTGTATATGTACATTGTGTCCGTCCTCTGTCCTGTGTATATGTATATTGTGTCCGTCCTCTGTCCTGTGTGTATATGTACATTGTGTCGTCCTGTCCGTGTGGTATATGTAAATTGTGTCCGTCCTCTGCACCTGTGTGTATATGTACATTGTGTCCGTCCTCTGCCTGTGGTATATGTACATTGTGTCCGTCCTCTGTCCTGTGTATATATGTACATTGTGTCCGTCCTCTGTCCTGTGTGTATATGTACATTGTGTCCGTCCTCTGTCCTGTGTGTATATGTACATTGTGTCCGTCCTCTGTCCTGTGTATATGTACATTGTTTCCGTCCTCTGCCCTGTGTGTATATGTACATTGTGTCCGTCCTCTGTCCTGTGTGTATATGTACATGTGTCCGTCCTCTGTCCTGTGTATATGTACATTGTGCCGTCCTCTGTCCTGTGTATATGTACATTGTGTCCGTCCTCTGCCCTGTGTATATGTACATTGTGTCCGTCCTCTGTCCTGTGTATATATGTATATTGTGTCCGTCCTCTGTCCTGTGTATATGTACATTGTGTCCGTCCTCTGTCCTGTGTGTATGTACATTGTGTCCGTCCTCTGTCCTGTGTATATGTACATTGTGTCCGTCCTCTGTCCTGTGTATATATGTACATTGTGTCCGTCCTCTGTCCTGTATATATGTACATTGTGTCCGTCCTCTGCCCTGTGTGTATATGTACATTGTGTCCGTCCTCTGTCCTGTATATATGTACATTGTGTCTGTCCTCTGTCCTGTGTGTATATGTACATTGTGTCCGTCCTCTGTCCTGTGTATATATGTACATTGTGTCCGTCCTCTGTCCTGTGTGTATATATGTACATTGCGGCTATCCTCTGCCCTGTGTGTATATGTACATTGTGTCCGTCCTCTGCCCTGTGTGTATATGTACATTGTGTCCGTCCTCTGTCCTGTGTGTATATGTACATTGTGTCCGTCCTCTGTCCCTGTGTGTATATGTACATTGTGTCCGTCCTCTGTCCTGTGTGTATATGTACATTGTGTCCGTCCTCTGTCCTGTGTGTATATGTACATTGTGTCCGTCCTCTGTCCTGTGTGTATATGTACATTGTGTCCGTCCTCTGTCCTGTGTGTATATGTACATTGTGTCCGTCCTCTGTCCTGTGTATATATGTACATTGTGTCCGTCCTCTGTCCTGTGTATATGTACATTGTGTCCGTCCTCTGTCCTGTGTATATATGTACATTGTGTCCGTCCTCTGCCCTGTGTGTATATGTACATTGTGTCCGTCCTCTGTCCTGTATATATGTACATTGTGTCCGTCCTCTGCCCTGTGTGTATATGTACATTGTGTCCATCCTCTGTCCTGTGTATATATGTACATTGCGGCTATCCTCTGCCCTGTGTGTATATGTACATTGTGTCCATCCTCTGCCCTGTGTATATGTACATTGTGTCCGTCCTCTGTCCTGTGTATATGTACATTGTGTCCGTCCTCTGTCCTGTGTGTATATATGTACATTGCGGCTATCCTCTGTCCTGTGTGTATATGTACATTGTGTCCATCCTCTGCCCTGTGTATATGTACATTGTGTCCGTCCTCTGTCCTGTGTATATGTACATTGTGTCTGTCCTCTGTCCTGTGTGTATATGTACATTGTGTCCGTCCTCTGTCCTGTGTATCTGTACATGTGTCGTCCTCTTGCCCTGTGTATATGTACATTGTGTCCGTCCTCTGTCCTGTGTGTATATGTACATTGTGTCCGTCCTCTGTCCTTGTGTATATGTACATTGTGTCCGTCCTCTGTCCTGTGTATATATGTACATTGTGTCCGTCCTCTGTCCTGTGTATATGTACATTGTGTCCGTCCTCTGTCCTGTGTATATATGTACATTGTGTCCGTCCTCTGCCCTGTGTGTATATGTACATTGTGTCCGTCCTCTGTCCTGTGTATATGTGACATTGTGTCCGTCCTCTGCCTGTGTGTATATGTACATTGTGTCCATCCTCTGTCCTGTGTATATATGTACATTGCGGCTATCCTCTGCCCTGTGTGTATATGTACATTGTGTCCATCCTCTGCCCTGTGTATATGTACATTGTGTCCGTCCTCTGTCCTGTGTATATGTACATTGTGTCCGTCCTCTGTCCTGTGTGTATATGTACATTGTGTCCGTCCTCTGTCCTGTGTGTATATGTACATTGTGTCCGTCCTCTGTCCTGTGTATATGTACATTGTGTCCGTCCTCTGTCCTGTGTATATATGTACATTGTGTCCGTCCTCTGTCCTGTGTGTATATGTACATTGTGTCCGTCCTCTGTCCTGTGTATATATGTACATTGTGTCCGTCCTCTGTCCTGTGTATATGTACATTGTGTCCGTCCTCTGCCCTGTGTGTATATGTACATTGTGTCCGTCCTCTGTCCTGTGTATATGTACATTGCGGCTATCCTCTGCCCTGTGTGTATATGTACATTGTGTCCGTCCTCTGCCCTGTGTGTATATATGTACATTGTGTCCGTCCTCTGCCCTGTGTATATGTACATTGTGTCCGTCCTCTGTCCTGTGTGTATATGTACATTGTGTCCATCCTCTGTCCTGTGTATATATGTACATTGTGTCCGTCCTCTGTCCTGTGTGTATATGTACATTGTGTCCGTCCTCTGTCCTGTGTGTATGTACATTGTGTCCGTCCTCTGTCCTGTGTGTATGTACATTGTGTCCGTCCTCTGCCCTGTGTGTATATGTACATTGTGTCCGTCCTCTGTCCTGTGTATATATGTACATTGTGTCCGTCCTCTGTCCTGTGTATATATGTATATTGTGTCCGTCCTCTGTCCTGTGTATATATGTACATTGTGTCCGTCCTCTGTCCTGTGTATATATGTATATTGTGTCCGTCCTCTGTCCTGTGTATATGTACATTGTGTCCGTCCTCTGTCCTGTGTGTATATGTACATTGTGTCCGTCCTCTGTCCTGTGTATATGTACATTGTGTCCGTCCTCTGTCCTGTATATATGTACATTGTGTCCGTCCTCTGTCCTGTGTATATATGTACATTGTGTCCGTCCTCTGTCCTGTGTATATGTACATTGTGTCCGTCCTCTGTCCTGTGTATATGTACATTGTGTCCGTCCTCTGTCCTGTGTGTATATGTACATTGTGTCCGTCCTCTGTCCTGTGTGTATATGTACATTGTGTCCGTCCTCTGCCCTGTGTATATGTACATTGTGTCCGTCCTCTGTCCTGTGTGTATATGTACATTGTGTCCGTCCTCTGTCCTGTGTATATGTACATTGCGGCTATCCTCTGTCCTGTGTATATGTACATTGTGTCCGTCCTCTGCCCTGTGTGTATCATCTATTTCCCTGTGTGATACTGACTGCTGAGCTGTGTATCTAATCCTGTCCTGTGTGATACTGTCTGCTGAGCTGTGTATCTAATCCTATCCTGTGTGATACAGCCTGCTGAGCTGTGTATCTAATCCTATCCTGTGTGATACTGTCTGCTGAGCTGTGTATCTAATCCTGTCCTATGTGATACTGTCTGCTAAGCAGTGTATCTAATCCTATCCTGTGTGATACTGTCTGCTGAGCTGTGTATCTAATCCTGTCCTGTGTGATACTGTCTGCTGAGCTGTGTATCTAATCCTATCCTGTGTGATACTGTCTGCTGAGCTGTGTATCTAATCCTATCCTGTGTGATACAGCCTGCTGAGCTGTGTATCTAATCCTATCCTGTGTGATACTGTCTGCTGAGCTGTGTATCTAATCCTGAGACATGTGATACTGTCTGCTGAGCTGTGTATCTAATCCTCTCCTGTGTGATACTGTCTGCTGAGCTGTGTATCTAATCCTGTCCTGTGTGATACTGTCTGCTGAGCTGTGTATCTAATCCTGTCCTGTGTGATACTGTCTGCTGAGCTGTGTATCTAATCCTATCCTGTGTGATACTCTCTGCTGAGCTGTGTATCTAATCCTATCCTGTGTGATACTGTCTGCTGAGCAGTGTATCTAATCCTATCCTGTGTGATACTGTCTGCTGAGCTGTGTATCTAATCCTATCCTGTGTGATACTGCCTGCTGAGATGTGTATCTAATCCTATCCTGTGTGATACTGTCTGCTGAGCTGTGTATCTAATCCTATCCTGTGTGATACTGTCTGCTGAGCTGTATATCTAATCCTGTCCTGTGTGATACTGTCTGCTGAGCTGTGTATCTAATCCTATCCTGTGTGATACTGCCTGCTGAGCTGTGTATCTAATCCTATCCTGTGTGATACTCTCTGCTGAGCTGTGTATCTAATCCTATCCTGTGTGATACTGTCTGCTGAGCAGTGTATCTAATCCTATCCTGTGTGATACTGTCTGCTGAGCTGTGTATCTAATCCTATCCTGTGTGATACTGTCTGCTGAGCTGTATATCTAATCCTGTCCTGTGTGATACTGTCTGCTGAGCTGTGTATCTAATCCTATCCTGTGTGATACTGTCTGCTGAGCCGTGTATCTAATCCTATCCTGTGTGATACTGTCTGCTGAGCCGTGTATCTAATCCTATCCTGTGTGATACTGACTGCTGAGCTGTGTATCTAATCCTATCCTGTGTGATACTGTCTGCTGAGCTGTGTATCTAATCCTATCCTGTGTGATACTGACTGCTGAGCTGTGTATCTAATCCTATCCTGTGTGATACAGTCTGCTGAGCCGAGTATCTAATCCTATCCTGTGTGATACTGTCTGCTGAGCCGTGTATCTAATCCTATACTGTGTGATACAGTCTGCTGAGCTGTGTATCTAATCCTGTGTGATACTGACTGCTGAGCTGTGTATCTAATCCTATCCTGTGTGATACTGCCTGCTGAGCTGTGTATCTAATCCTATCCTGTGTGATACTGACTGCTGAGCTGTGTATCTAATCCTATCCTGTGTGATACTGTCTGCTGAGCTGTGTATCTAATCCTATCCTGTGTGATACTGCCTGCTGAGCTGTGTATCTAATCCTATCCTGTGTGATACTGACTGCTGAGCTGTGTATCTAATCCTGTCCTGTGTGATACAGTCTGCTGAGCTGTGTATCTAATCCTATCCTGTGTGATACTGTCTGCTGAGCTGTGTATCTAATCCTATCCTGTGTGATACTGTCTGCTGAGCTGTGTATCTAATCCTATTCTGTGTGATACAGTCTGCTGAGCTGTGTATCTAATCCTATCCTGTGTGATACTGTCTGCTGAGCTGTGTATCTAATCCTATCCTGTGTGATACTGCCTGCTGAGCTGTGTATCTAATCCTATCCTGTGTGATACTGTCTGCTGAGCTGTGTATCTAATCCTATCCTGTGTGATACTGTCTGCTGAGCTGTGTATCTAATCCTATCCTGTGTGATACAGTCTGCTGAGCTGTGTATCTAATCCTATCCTGTGTGATACTGTCTGCTGAGCTGTGTATCTAATCCTATCCTGTGTGATACTGACTGCTGAGCTGTGTATCTAATCCTGTCCTGTGTGATACTGTCTGCTGAGCTGTGTATCTAATCCTCTCCTGTGTGATACTGACTGCTGAGCTGTGTATCTAATCCTATCCTGTGTGATACTGACTGCTGAGCTGTGTATCTAATCCTATCCTGTGTGATACTGACTGCTGAGCTGTGTATCTAATCCTATCCTGTGTGATACTGTCTGCTGAGCTGTGTATCTAATCCTATCCTGTGTGATACTGACTGCTGAGCTGTGTATCTAATCCTATCCTGTGTGATACTGACTGCTGAGCTGTGTATCTAATCCTATCCTGTGTGATACTGACTGCTGAGCTGTGTATCTAATCCTGTCCTGTGTGATACTGCCTGCTGTATTATGTCTGACACTGAACTACTGCCCCCATCATGTGACGGTCCCTGGGCACCATTAGCGGCTGCTGGTGTCAGTGTGAGGCTGTGAAGTATCCGCTCCTCTCACCCGGAAAGTGTGAATCTGTGACCTTGAGGGGAGACGAGCGGCTGCTGTCAGGGTCGTGTACAGCGCGGCGCTTATCGCGCAGCGGCAGAACCTCTCTCCCCACAGGGTGAGTGTTGCACCCAGCTTTCCAGGAACAGATAGAACTAAAAATGCGCAAAAAAAGCCTGAAAGGGTCAGTCCCCCCCCCCCGTCCCCGCTCCAGCCTGACTGTGGTGTCCTGTATCACAGAGAGCCTGGGCACCGACACCGAGGAGCGGCTGGTGGAATTCCTGCTGGACCCGTCCCAATACAACAAGCTGATCCGCCCCGCCACCAACGGCTCCGAACAGGTCACCGTCCAGCTGATGGTATCCCTGGCACAGCTGATCAGCGTGGTGAGTGATGCCGCCGCTGATCTCTAGTGATGGATAGGCTGCATTCTCAGTGATGTCACCACTGATCTCTAGTGATGGATAGGCTGCCTTCTCAGTGATGTCACCGCTGATCTCTAGTGATGGATAGGCTGCATTCTCAGTGATGTCACCGCTGATCTCTAGTGATGGATAGGCTGCCTTCTCAGTGATGTCACCGCTGATCTCTAGTGATGGATAGGCTGCATTCTCAGTGATGTCACTGCTGATCTCTAGTGATGGATAGGCTGCATTCTCAGTGATGTCACCGCTGATCTCTAGTGATGGATAGGCTGCATTCTCAGTGATGTCACTGCTGATCTCTAGTGACGGATAGGCTGCATTCTCAGTGATGTCACTGCTGATCTCTAGTGAATGGATAGGCGGCATTCTCAGTGATGTCACCGCTGAGCTCTAGTAAATGGATAGGCTGCATTCTCAGTGATGTCACCGCTGATCTCTAGTGACGGATAGGCTGCATTCTCAGTGATGTCACTGCTGATCTCTAGTGAATGGATAGGCGGCATTCTCAGTGATGTCACCGCTGAGCTCTAGTAAATGGATAGGCTGCATTCTCAGTGATGTCACCGCTGATCTCTAGTGACGGATAGGCTGCATTCTCAGTGATGTCACCGCTGATCTCTAGTGATGGATAGGCTGCATTCTCAGTGATGTCACCGCTGATCTCTAGTGATGGATAGGCTGCATTCTCAGTGATGTCACCGCTGTTCTCTAGTGATGGATAGGCTGCATTCTCAGTGATGTCACCGCTGATCTCTAGTGATGGATAGGCGGCATTCTCAGTGATGTCACTGCTGATCTCTAGTGATGGATAGGCTGCATTCTCAGTGATGTCACCGCTGATCTCTAGTGATGGATAGGCTGCATTCTCAGTGATGTCACCGCTGATCTCTAGTGATGGATAGGCGGCATTCTCAGTGATGTCACCGCTGATCTCCAGTGATGGATAGGCTGCATTCTCCGTGATGTCACCGCTGATCTCTAGTGATGGATAGGCTGCATTCTCAGTGATGTCACCGCTGATCTCTAGTGATGGATAGGCGGCATTCTCAGTGATGTCATCGCTGATCTCCAGTGATGGATAGGCTGCATTCTCCGTGATGTCACCGCTGATCTCTAGTGATGGATAGGCGGCATTCTCAGTGATGTCACCGCTGATCTCTAGTGATGGATAGGCTGCATTCTCCGTGATGTCACCGCTGATCTCTAGTGATGGATAGGCTGCATTCTCCGTGATGTCACCGCTGATCTCTAGTGATGTATAGGCTGCATTCTCAGTGATGTCACCGCTGATCTCTAGTGACGGATAGGCTGCATTCTCAGTGATGTCACTGCTGATCTCTAGTGACGGATAGGCTGCATTCTCAGTGATGTCACTGCTGATCTCTAGTGAATGGATAGGCGGCATTCTCAGTGATGTCACCGCTGAGCTCTAGTAAATGGATAGGCTGCATTCTCAGTGATGTCACCGCTGATCTCTAGTGACGGATAGGCTGCATTCTCAGTGATGTCACTGCTGATCTCTAGTGATGGATAGGCTGCATTCTCAGTGATGTCACCGCTGATCTCTAGTGACGGATAGGCTGCATTCTCAGTGATGTCACTGCTGATCTCTAGTGAATGGATAGGCGGCATTCTCAGTGATGTCACCGCTGAGCTCTAGTAAATGGATAGGCTGCATTCTCAGTGATGTCACCGCTGATCTCTAGTGACGGATAGGCTGCATTCTCAGTGATGTCACCGCTGATCTCTAGTGATGGATAGGCTGCATTCTCAGTGATGTCACCGCTGATCTCTAGTGATGGATAGGCTGCATTCTCAGTGATGTCACCGCTGATCTCTAGTGATGGATAGGCTGCATTCTCAGTGATGTCACCGCTGATCTCTAGTGATGGATAGGCTGCATTCTCAGTGATGTCACCGCTGATCTCTAGTGATGGATAGGCTGCATTCTCAGTGATGTCACCGCTGATCTCTAGTGATGGATAGGCTGCATTCTCAGTGATGTCACCGCTGATCTCTAGTGATGGATAGGCTGCATTCTCAGTGATGTCACTGCTGATCTCTAGTGATGGATAGGCTGCATTCTCAGTGATGTCACCGCTGATCTCTAGTGATGGATAGGCTGCATTCTCAGTGATGTCACCGCTGATCTCTAGTGATGGATAGGCTGCATTCTCAGTGATGTCACCGCTGATCTCTAGTGATGGATAGGCTGCATTCTCAGTGATGTCACCGCTGATCTCTAGTGATGGATAGGCTGCATTCTCAGTGATGTCACCGCTGATCTCTAGTGATGGATAGGCGGCATTCTCAGTGATGTCACTGCTGATCTCTAGTGATGGATAGGCTGCATTCTCAGTGATGTCACCGCTGATCTCTAGTGATGGATAGGCTGCATTCTCAGTGATGTCACCGCTGATCTCTAGTGATGGATAGGCTGCATTCTCAGTGATGTCACCGCTGATCTCTAGTGATGGATAGGCTGCATTCTCAGTGATGTCACTCGATAGTAAATGTCTTTCTTGTTTTTCAGCATGAACGGGAGCAGATAATGACGACGAATGTTTGGCTGACTCAGGTAATCGCTCAGTGACCTCTTTCACTTCTGGTTGTCGCCCCTCCCCCGCATATGTCTTCTCATGCAGTATCTCATGTTGGATATGACTTCTGATCTCTCGCAGCGGATTGTCTAGACTAGATTTGATTGATTGTAAGAATCCTTCAGGAATTATAGGTTGTTCCCATTCACTGACAGTAAGCAGAGATCTTGATTATTGTGAGGCTTTAAGATATTTTATCAGAGAGCTGCAGGCTGTACCTAGGGCTGACGGTCTCCTCTGCTGCAGGAGTGGGAGGACTACAGGCTCACCTGGAACCCGGCCGAGTTCGACAACATGAAGAAAGTGCGTCTGCCCTCCAAGCACATCTGGCTGCCGGACGTCGTCCTCTACAACAAGTGAGTGCAGGAGGGGGCAGGAAGCGTGCATAGCCCCTACCTGGGGGGAATCATTAATTATTATTATAGTAATATTATTTCTTCACACCTTAAAAGTTTTCAGACCCCCGGCCAGGCCCTTGAATGAATTCGGACCCCCGGCCAGGCCCTTGAATGAATTCGGACCCCCGGCCAGGCCCTTGAATGAATTCGGACCCCCGGCCAGGCCCTTGAATGAATTCGGACCCCCGGCCAGGCCCTTGAATGAATTCGGACCCCCGGCCAGGCCCTTGAATGAATTCCGACCCCCGGCCAGGCCCTTGAATGAATTCCGACCCCCGGCCAGGCCCTTGAATGAATGCCGACCCCCGGCCAGGCCCTTGAATGAATGCCGACCCCCGGCCAGGCCCTTGAATGAATGCCGACCCCCGGCCAGGCCCTTGAATGAATGCCGACCCCCGGCCAGGCCCTTGAATGAATGCCGACCCCCGGCCAGGCCCTTGAATGAATGCCGACCCCCGGCCAGGCCCTTGAATGAATTCCGACCCCCGGCCAGGCCCTTGAATGAATGCCGACCCCCGGCCAGGCCCTTGAATGAATTCCGACCCCCGGCCAGGCCCTTGAATGAATGCCGACCCCCGGCCAGGCCCTTGAATGAATGCCGACCCCCGGCCAGGCCCTTGAATGAATGCCGACCCCCGGCCAGGCCCTTGAATGAATGCCGACCCCCGGCCAGGCCCTTGAATGAATGCCGACCCCCGGCCAGGCCCTTGAATGAATGCCGACCCCGGCCAGGCCCTTGAATGAATGCCGACCCCGGCCAGGCCCTTGAATGAATGCCGACCCCCGGCCAGGCCCTTGAATGAATGCCGACCCCCGGCCAGGCCCTTGAATGAATGCCGACCCCCGGCCAGGCCCTTGAATGAATGCCGACCCCGGCCAGGCCCTTGAATGAATGCCGACCCCCGGCCAGGCCCTTGAATGAATGCCGACCCCCGGCCAGGCCCTTGAATGAATGCCGACCCCCGGCCAGGCCCTTGAATGAATGCCGACCCCCGGCCAGGCCCTTGAATGAATGCCGACCCCCGGCCAGGCCCTTGAATGAATGCCGACCCCCGGCCAGGCCCTTGAATGAATGCCGACCCCCGGCCAGGCCCTTGAATGAATTCCGACCCCCGGCCTGGCCCCGATGCTAGGCGTCGTTGCTGATCCAGACCCCGGTTGCTAGACACGTTCATAGACTGTCTTGTTCTCTTCCAGCGCTGACGGGATGTACGAGGTCTCCTTCTACTCTAATGCGGTGGTCTCCTACGATGGGAGCATCTTCTGGCTTCCTCCCGCCATCTACAAGAGCGCCTGCAAGATCGAGGTCAAGCATTTCCCCTTTGACCAGCAGAACTGCACCATGAAGTTCCGATCATGGACATACGACCGCACCGAGCTCGACCTGGTGCTGAAGAGCGATGTGGCCAGCCTGGACGACTTCACGCCCAGCGGTGAATGGGACATCATCGCCCTGCCAGGGAGGAGGAACGAGAACCCCGAGGACTCCACTTATGTGGATATCACCTATGACTTCATAATCCGCCGCAAGCCGCTCTTCTACACAATCAACCTCATCATCCCCTGCATCCTCATCACCTCGCTGGCCATCCTGGTCTTCTACCTGCCCTCGGACTGTGGTGAGAAGATGACGCTGTGCATATCCGTGCTGCTGGCGCTCACCGTCTTCTTACTGCTTATATCTAAGATTGTGCCCCCCACATCCCTCGACGTCCCACTGGTTGGCAAGTATCTGATGTTCACTATGGTCCTGGTGACGTTTTCCATCGTCACCAGCGTCTGTGTCCTCAATGTCCATCACCGCTCCCCTACCACACACACCATGCCGCCGTGGGTGAAGGTGGTCTTCCTAGACAAGCTGCCCACCCTACTCTTCATGAAGCAGCCAAGGCAGAACTGTGCTCGGCAGCGCTTGCGCCAGCAGAGGCAGAGCCAGGAGAGGGCGACGGGGAACTTCTTTTTGCGAGACAACGCCAAATCGTGCACCTGCTATGTCAACCAAGCCACAGTGAAAAAATATGGTGGCGGGCAGCTTCCAGAATTACCTGAGGGGGTTAATGGCTTCCGGGACAGAACAGGGAAGGTCCGACAGTGTCTCTGCGGTCTGGAGGAGGCGGTGGACGGAGTGCGCTTTATCGCAGACCACATGAAGAGCGAGGATGACGATCAGAGTGTGAGTATACCCCTATCTCATCTGATGTATACAGCTATTACTGCTGACAACCTGCCTGTACGTCCTGTCTGAGAGGTAGTCACAGCCCCGCCCCCTGCTGATGACATCACTGATATGACATGTGATCCACACCTTATACTACAGGAACAGCTATTACTGCTGACAACCTGCCTGTACGTCCTGTCTGAGAGGTAGTCACAGCCCCGCCCCCTGCTGATGACATCACTGATATGACATGTGATCCACACCTTATACTACAGGAACATCTATTACTGCTGACAACCTGCCTGTACATCCTGTCTGAGAGGTAGTCACAGCCCCGCCCCCTGCTGATGACATCACTGGTATAATGACATGAGATCCACACCTTATACTACAGGAACATCTATTACTGCTGACAACCTGCCTGTATATCCTGTCTGAGAGGTAGTCACAGCCCCGCCCCCTGCTGATGACATCACTGATATAATGACATGTGATCCACACCTTATACTACAGGAACATCTATTACTGCTGACAACCTGCCTGTACATCCTGTCTGAGGGGTTGTCACAGCCCCGCCCCCTGCTGATGACATCACTGATATAATGACATGTGATCCACACCTTATACTACAGGAACATCTATTACTGCTGACAACCTGCCTGTACATCCTGTCTGAGGGGTTGTCACAGCCCCGCCCCCTGCTGATGACATCACTGATATAATGACATGTGTCCCACACCTTATACTACAGGAACATCTATTACTGCTGACAACCTGCCTGTACATCCTGTCTGAGGGGTTGTCACAGCCCCGCCCCCTGCTGATGACATCACTGATATGACATGTGATCCACACCTTATACTACAGGAACAGCTATTACTGCTGACAACCTGTCTGTACATCCTGTCTGAGAGGTAGTCACAGCCCCGCCCCCTGCTGATGACATCACTGGTATAATGACATGAGATCCACACCTTATACTACAGGAACATCTATTACTGCTGACAACCTGCCTGTACATCCTGTCTGAGAGGTAGTCACAGCCCCGCCCCCTGCTGATGACATCACTGATATGACATGTGATCCACACCTTATACTACAGGAACAGCTATTACTGCTGACAACCTGTCTGAGAGGTAGTCACAGCCCCGCCCCCTGCTGATGACATCACTGATATAATGACATGTGATCCGCACCTTATACTACAGGAACATCTATTACTGCTGACAACCTGCCTGTACATCCTGTCTGAGAGGTAGTCACAGCCCCGCCCCCTGCTGATGACATCACTGATATAATGACATGTGATCCACACCTTATACTACAGGAACATCTATTACTGCTGACAACCTGCCTGTACGTCCTGTCTGAGAGGTAGTCACAGCCCCGCCCCCTGCTGATGACATCACTGGTATAATGACATGTGACCCACACCTTATACTACAGGAACATCTATTACTGCCGACAACCTGCCTGTACATCCTGTCTGAGAGGTAGTCACAGCCCCGCCCCCTGCTGATGACATCACTGATATAATGACATGAGATCCACACCTTATACTACAGGAACATCTATTACTGCTGACAACCTGCCTGTATGTCCTGTCTGAGAGGTAGTCACAGCCCCGCCCCCTGCTGATGACATCACTGGTATAATGACATGTGACCCACACCTTATACTACAGGAACATCTATTACTGCTGACAACCTGCCTGTACATCCTGTCTGAGAGGTAGTCACAGCCCCGCCCCCTGCTGATGACATCACTGATATAATGACATGTGACCCACACCTTATACTACAGGAGCATCTTTTACTGCTGACAACCTGCCTGTATGTCCTGTCTGAGAGGTAGTCACAGCCCCGCCCCCTGCTGATGACATCACTGGTATAATGACATGTGACCCACACCTTATACTACAGGAACATCTATTACTGCTGACAACCTGCCTGTACATCCTGTCTGAGAGGTAGTCACAGCCCCGCCCCCTGCTGATGACATCACTGGTATAATGACATGTGATCCGCACCTTATACTACAGGAACATCTATTACTGCCGACAACCTGCCTGTATATCCTGTCTGAGAGGTAGTCACAGCCCCGCCCCCTGCTGATGACATCACTGATATAATGACATGTGATCCACACCTTATACTACAGGAACATCTATTACTGCTGACAACCTGCCTGTACATCCTGTCTGAGAGGTAGTCACAGCCCCGCCCCCTGCTGATGACATCACTGATATAATGACATGAGATCCACACCTTATACTACAGGAACATCTATTACTGCTGACAACCTGCCTGTACGTCCTGTCTGAGAGGTAGTCACAGCCCCGCCCCCTGCTGATGACATCACTGATATAATGACATGTGATCCACACCTTATACTACAGGAACATCTATTACTGCTGACAACCTGCCTGTATATCCTGTCTGAGAGGTAGTCACAGCCCCGCCCCCTGCTGATGACATCACTGGTATAATGACATGTGACCCACACCTTATACTACAGGAACATCTATTACTGCTGACAACCTGCCTGTATATCCTGTCTGAGAGGTAGTCACAGCCCCGCCCCCTGCTGATGACATCACTGATATAATGACATGTGATCCACACCTTATACTACAGGAACATCTATTACTGACAACCTGCCTGTATGTCCTGTCTGAGAGGTAGTCACAGCCCCGCCCCCTGCTGATGACATCACTGATATAATGACATGAGATCCACACCTTATACTACAGGAACATCTATTACTGCTGACAACCTGCCTGTATGTCCTGTCTGAGAGGTAGTCACAGCCCCGCCCCCTGCTGATGACATCACTGATATAATGACATGTGATCCACAGCTTATACTACAGGAACATCTATTACTGCTGACAACCTGCCTGTATGTCCTGTCTGAGAGGTAGTCACAGCCCCGCCCCCTGCTGATGACATCACTGATATAATGACATGAGATCCACACCTTATACTACAGGAACATCTATTACTGCTGACAACCTGCCTGTACATCCTGTCTGAGAGGTAGTCACAGCCCCGCCCCCTGAGAGGTTGTCACAGCCCCGCCCCCTGCTGATGACATCACTGATATAATGACATGAGATCCACACCTTATACTACAGGATCATCTATTACTGCTGACAACCTGCCTGTATATCCTGTCTGAGAGGTAGTCAGCAGGGGGCGGAGTTGTGACTACATCACTGATAAAAGTACATTGTGATCTGTTGTCTATGACACGTCCCCCCAGCAGCACAGAGTATTTCAGAGCAGGGCCTCTATTCCTCATGTGACGTTGTGTGTACCTTGCAGGTGAGTGAGGACTGGAAGTACGTGGCCATGGTGATCGATCGGCTCTTCCTCTGGGTCTTCGTGTTCGTCTGTGTCTTCGGGACAATCGGCATGTTCCTGCAGCCGCTCTTCCAGAACTACACGTCCAACACGTTACTGCAGCTCAACCAAGCGGCGCCCGCCTCCAACTGAGCGCGCAGGAGGGCGCAGCCACCGCTGCCGCCTGAACAGGGAGATGACTTTTATTTATTTGGAGAAAACTGCTGACTGATGCTCTTCCAGCCAAAACCACGTGAGCTAACCCTTTCCTGGACGGGGGCGAAGCGTCTCCTCCATCACCTTCTCTTATATTCTAGGCCAAGGACGAACCCTTCACTGAGCAGAGATCCCAGCACAATCCGGGGGGGGGGGGGGGGGGCGTCTAATGGTGACATCACTTCTTATTCCAAGCAATAAACACAAGAGGGAAAAGCTGCTGCACCATCTGTCTGTACGTCAAAGCTGCCCCCAAAAAGTGCAGGGCCTCCTGCCTGCGACCCCCTCCCAGAGGGGTCGTCCCCCACCTCAAATCTCTGCCTGTCAGTGAGTGGAAACAACCCATCTGCCGCTTCCAGGATACTGGATTAGGGAGCATTCACACGATCGTGTTGGTTTTGCGGTCCGTGTGTTCCGTATGTCTTCAGTTATCTCTGTTTCCGTTCCGTAAGTAAGTCCGTATAATACGGACGTGGTGCTTCCGTGTGTCATCCGTTTTTCACGGTCCGCAAAAAATGAAATGGGGTTTCCTAGAATGTTTTCTATGGGGCCACGGACCGCCGTTTGCGGCCAAGTATAGGGCATGTTCTAAAATAAAAGGAACTGACAGCACACGGATGATAATGAAAGGCGTTCCGCAATTTTTGCGGACCCATAGAAATGAATGGGTCCGTGCATTGTCCGCAAAAATTGCGGAACGGACGCGGAAGAAAAACACGGTCGTGTGAATGCGCCCTAACTGGGGTTTCCATTCACTGAAAGCAACAGGCGATATTGAAAAGGGTCAGTAACTCTGTACCGAGGAGGGTTCCCCCATAACGGTGATGACTCCTCCACTGGCATTACCCGTTGTACTGTAGGAACGCTAAAGACTCCACTGAGGGGTGGACCCAGCACTCACATTTTGAAGTATTGTAGGTGGGGTGCAGTCTTCTACCCCCCCCCCCCCCCCCCTGCTTGTTCAGAGCCTGCACTGAGACTGCTAGTGTGGTAAGAAAAATCCCCCGCCCCCAATGTAACTTGATGGGGGAGCGTCCCGAGCAGAACAGTGAGTGCAGCTCTGGAGTGTAGCAGTTCTTCCTCATAAATGAGAGCACCATCTACTCACAGCCACCACTAGGTTTATTAATATCAGTGTGTAGCAGGACGCTGTCGGCTCCCTCTAGTGGTGGCTGAAGATAGTCAGCGGGGGCTATGGGCGCTCGTTCAGACTATGAACATTTACATGGTCCACCCTCTCTGATCAACGAGTTTACTGCATTTTCTATTAGATCCACTGGTTTTACCCTCATGCTTTACACTGCAGTGCTGTATGTAAAGCTCAGCGGGTGCTCTATGGAGGGGGGAATTCTAGAAGGCTACAGTCCTGCACTAATGGGGGATCTGTCCGTCATGTCAAATGACACCACGTGCAAAGGGGTTTGGGGACCTTTTAGGCCAGGGTCGGAGATACCGCTGTTAACCCATTATATTCTGCCTCTGAGAATGTGGCAGGGCTCGTTCACACGAGCATATTTAGCGTTCCGTCTACGGGCCGTTTTCAACGGAACCTTTCATTTCAATGGCTTCGCAAAAGACTCTGCTGCCCGCATTATGAGTCCCGTCCTATTCTGGTCTGTTTTGCGGATAAGAACAGGCGTTTCTATAATCGGCCTCCTGTTCCACTCTGCAAATTGCGGAAGGCAATTAGACTGAGCCTAATATATGGTACACACCCTAATGAGGGTTAAAAAATAAAATCCCTATTTTTCCCCCCTAAAGTTTTCAAATAGAAAAATATAATCCTCTCCACCTATTTGGTTATCGCTGCGTCCGTAACTTGTGCCACCTCTCCAATTACGTCATTTATCCCACCTATTAAAGGGGATAAAAATCCAAAAATTGCTTGTTTTTTTTTCCATATTTGCAACATAAAAAAGTGATCATAATGCCCCATGTTCTCCAGCCGGCCTTCCCACCGCTCTGCAGATAGAAAGAGCTCGGGTCTGTGGTGATGCAAAAAAACCTAAGTAAAAATTAGAAATAAATAAAAAACTCCCCTAAGATATCACAGAGATTGGAAGATTCCCCGCGCTTTAGAGAATCGGTAGATGCATCCCAGCATTAATGGAAGAAATCCTCATCATCCTGCACAGCGAGTGCGACCCGACACGTTTCTGTCCGTCCCGGGCCTTTCAGTGGTGAGTAGAACAATCCTGAACTTTCCTCTAGTCTCTACAGTACCATCTCCTACTCACCGTGGCCCCCGCACGGACACGCCGTCCTTCCGTGTCCTCTGGTAAGCTCTAACTCCTCACTTCGTGGTGGATGGTTTTTATTGTGTGTGGCACATACTGCACCGGGCGATTTCTTTCATTAACGCGGCTCGATTAAGTTTTTTTTTTTTGTTTTTTTTGCACAATAAATGACTAATTTTGCACTTCCCGATTCTCTAGAGCGTGGAATCTTTCCTTCTTGCTGGAGGTCTGGGATCCACTGCTCCTCACATAGGGTGTTCACTACAATGGGGTCGTACTGAGCCGTAACCTAAAATTATCATGTGCCGCTCTAAATAAAATGTAAATGTGAAAAAATAAATAAAAATAAAGTCAAAGGTGCTGTCTGGGGACACCTGTGGTATAGGTATTATAGTCACAATAAAAAGCGTGTATTTCCCCAGAACTGGATGGGGTATTTCATAGTAAACAGCACCCCCTCAGGCCAGGAGTGGTACTACGCCTGTAACAGCGATCACCATGATGGTTCCTGCGCTGTAAGAACTGAAAGCCCGTCCACCAGGAAGACGCCTACACAGGTAATAGCCGGATTTAACAATCTTTATTGTGTCACTTTAATTTATGTCAATATATATCTCCATTGTTTAAGACCAGCCACGTCTTACAAAGGTTGGCGGTGTCTCACCGTCCGGCTGGTCTCATCATTAAAACTGACCTACAGAAACAATTAAAATAAAAAAAAAAATCATGCAACTCCAATGCCTACGACACGGGAAGAACACGCAAAGCGGCGGCGGAGGGCGGAGCTATGTACATCGGAGATAGAAAAAGATCCTGACACCTGGGAGGACACAATCCAGTTTGGGAAAACTTTAGATGTGGAATGTTCCTAAAAAAATAAAAAGAACCAAACTGGCGAATGTTACAGCGGCCGATGTCTGACTACGGATCTAACAGGAAGCGGCGGCAGTCAGACGTGCATGGGGAAACCAAGGACTACGAAACCGCACAGCCTCCGAATGCAAAAAAACTAACTATATAAAAAATAAAAAGTAGGCTGAGAGCAAACACTAAAAGAAAACTGGGTCGGCGCCAGTGCTGCCAAGAGCCTTGCAGAAACCCAGCAGAACCAAGATGGCTAACAGAGGTGCTACCACCAACGGACGGGACACGAAAGCGCGCACTGCTCACGTGTGCCAGCAGCGGTCCGTACCTTCCTTTGGAATAGTCAAATTTAATGGCGGCTACTTTGGTTCTTAAAGGGTCAGAATTATGGTCATTACGTTGGCCCGTTGCCTAGCAACAGGTGGACCATGACATGAACTCTGTAGGGCCAAAGAGGACGACGCTGGCAGACCCAGCCTTCAAGAGTAAACTGGATCCATCGGCGCCTGCCACGTGCCGTACGGAAAGTGACAATTTATGTTACAGCCAGAGATTGACCGAGCAGTTAAAATGGAGAATTTCATGGTGGGCAGATGGAACTCTGCACACGGGGGGCAGGAAGGGGTTCAGCTAGGTTTCTGGAGGAGCCTGGCAGACTGGCACTTGGGTCGTCTCCCCCAGCCCCCATCAGTGCAGACCTAGTGACATTCCAATACAAAAAAAACAAGAGAGCGCCTGGAAAACCGCACGTCGTTAATTTGTGGGCAGAGTGAAGCACTTCTCCTCCTGGGGTTTGCTGATCCAGCTCCCGTAGCCCATCTCCTGCAGGGCCTTAACGAAAAGTCCTTTAGCCTGCTGGTAGGGGATGGACGCCGCTTTGATGTCACTGTAGGATGTGTGACAAAGGAGCTCTTGGCGGCCACGCAGGACACACAGATTTTGGAAGAAGACAAACATGTGGAGCTTCGAAACCCGAGAAACTTCCTGCCGGGACCTGAAAAGCAGAGACATGGAGTGAGAGGGGTGCAAGATGAGAAAAGAAGGAGACCATATTTGGGCTGGTACTGACCCTTCCACTTTGCCCTTTGTTCCATCCAGAACCTCAACCTCCTCGTCTGCCAAGCACCAGTTCACACTGGACTCCTTGGTTTTCCCAGTTTGCCGATGAGAATCATAGACACTGACCCGTCCAACCTGCAAGAAATACTGGTTACCAGATGTCTGGAACTGCTCGGACCAAGAACAAGGTTAGAGGGGGCCCGCTTACCTCGGGGTGATTGACCACGAAGAGATCTGGTAACTCTCGCTGGAAGGCTTCCCCGTCCCTGGCCATCCGGCAGCAGATCGCCCGTGAAAGGTGACCCTGGCTGTACAGGTATCCTGAAACAGAGAAAAGGACAACACCAACTTAAAGGGCAACTCCAGCCTCACTCCTGAATTCAGGAATCTATAAAGGTAAGGCCACTGGGAAGATTACAGAAGCTTTCAATTTCATACCGAGAGTGACGGAGCTGAGGTACACCGGCTCGATGAAATGCGACAGGACCGCTCCCTGAAGCCCCAGCACGTTCCACCGCAGGATCTTGTCACTACAGGACATGGTGCGGAGCCTCTCCCCGTGCTGGATGCCATCCCAGGTGGGGACGATGTCACTGGACTCTACAGGAATAGTGCCTTCCCCTGTGGACAAAACGACAAGTCACATGACTGAACGCACCAGTGGAGGCACCACCTTCTCGCAGCTTCGGTCGTACGTACCATTCTCCACTTTGGTTCGCAGCTTCCCTTGTTTGGGGTTCTCGAACAGCGGGTAATGCTGCTTGTCTCCATCCGCACAGGGCTGGTCAGTGCATGACTTGTCGAAGAGCGCCCCATCACCACAGGGAGCGGTACTGCAAACAGACAGAATCGTCAGTACATGTCATGACGAGTCCAGCCTGACGGGACAAGGAGTCTCAGCGGACACCACTAACCTGATATAGAGGTGGAAGGTGACCCCAGGGCGAACCCTCAGCATCACACCCTCAGACTCCTCAAATATACTGTCCTCCGGAGAGTCGGGGTTATACTTCATCAGCTGATCGTACAGGAACCTGCCGATATAGAAGTACAAAGTCACAGAAGTCCTCCAACATCTGTGCCCTCCACTACAACTCCCAGCGGGATCACTGACCTGATGAAGCCTCTGCGTGAGATGATCTCAGCGTGGCAGTCATTGACAGTCTCCCCGCGCAGACTCAGCTCCTCGCCCTTCACACACCGGTTACCTAGAGAGGAAGTTGTCAGAAGACGCCTGCAGCAGACACCACCCACCCGATTCCCATGGAGGGCAACACTCACCAGTGCCAATACTAACGACCGTGCCCAGGTCCTCACTGTGGCGCTTCATGATGATGGCCGCCAGGATTTTCCTGCCCAGGAGGCTGTTTTGGATGCGGGCTGTCAGGCTGTTGAACTTGTGGTGGCTAAGCATGGCAATCTGGTCGTGGAACGTGCTACCGGTCACAGGAAGCTGGAGACAGAAGACGGTAAAGTTTAGGGCCACGTGGACCCAAACCAACTCAGAGCTGGGTGCCTGTCACTTTCTATTAGTCTAAATGTACTACAACTCCCGTCACCCCCCTCTGGGGGTGTTGATTTGCAGTGACCCCCATTAACGCATGCAGAGTATTGCAGCTTCAGACGAGAGCAGATCATATTCTTCGGATCTGGTGTCCGCTCCGCCACGTCAAGACTATTGAATGTCCGGTGTCAGGTCACCCCAGCCTCTCACCTCAGTCATGCTGTCTCCTTCCCGAATCGCTTTTTCAGCCTCTCCAATAAGGACCCTCAAGGCAGCGTCAGCCGCCTCGGCTTTAGCCTGCTTCTTGTTTGATGCGGTGACTGGAGGAAACCACCGACCCCCGACTTTGGCTTGGAACACAAATCTGTAAAGGAAACAAAGACTGAAGTCAGTGGAGACACCAAATATTATTGGGCATGTAATGTGGGGGCAGCGTAAGCCTCTCCCCAGCTCAGTGAGGGTCCACAGATGTGGTATAATTAGGCAGGGGGTCTTACTTGGGATCATGCGGTGGTCCACTCTGACTGACCATCTTAAACTCTGCTGCGAAGCCCTTAGCGCGGGAGTACTCCAGGAGACCGCTGACAGGGTTGGCGTTCAGATACTTGATGAACTCCCCGACGCCCGACTGCTGCGCCATCTTCAGGTCCTCGACAGAAAGCTCCGGGATGGGGGGAAATTCAGTGGCGACGACCTCATGAACAGGCTCAGTCTGCATAAAAAAAATTCATGTCAGTGACCCTGTAAGAACCCCTTCCCACAATGGTGTGAGTAACCACCCTTACCTTTTCTGGCTGTAAAAGGTTGTCTCCAAGCAGCTGGTTGACGGCAGCCTCGGCGGCCATTTGCTTTGCCAGCTTTTTACTGTTGGCCACCATCTCTGGGAACGTCTGATTGCCCATTTTCACCATGTACTTGAACCTGTGAAGACAACACGTTACTCAAATATCTGTTGGGGTTATCTGTGCCAAGGGAAGGCCAGCTAGTGGACACTTACTTGGGGTCATGAGGGGGTCCTTCCTGACTCACGAGCAGGAACTCGCAAGTGTTCCCAGACTTCTGGCTGTGCTCCATCAGAATGCTGACTGGGTTTTTCCCCCCAATCTGAGGAGCACTTTTCGGCTGCAAGAAATAAAGAAGTTTTAGGTTCCTCATTAAACAGGCTGACCAGCAGAGGGCTCCAATAAATGAGCTGCCTGCCGTGTCCTGTGGTCGAATGGGCTTCCCTTACCACATCTTCGGGGGTCTCCATCGGGATCTGCTCTGCCAGAACCTCCTCCTGGGTGCCTCCTTGTTCTTCACGCAGGAGGATCCGTAGGGCCAGCGAGGCGGCCTCCTTCTTTGCAGTCTTCTTGCTGCTGGCCTCGGCCTCTGGAAATTGGCGACCATCAATCACCACCTGGATCTTAAACCTGCAACACACAAGATAGTCTGTAATTGGATTCCCAGTTTGCGGATAGTGAGGGGGCCCACAAACTTGCTTAGCCACAGAGTGACTTACCTGGGGTCGTGGGACGGCCCACTCTGGTCCATGAGCACAAAGTCGCAGTGAAGGGAGAAGAAGTTGGTGAACTCGAGCAGCCCGCTCACGGGGTTCTTGGCCTGGCACTCCTGCAGCTTGTCCAGTCGGGAGCGCACCACGGTGGGCTCGTATTTCTGCACACAAGCAGACGGTGTCTCTCCCATAGCGTCGTCCCTGCCCGTGTCCTCGTCCAGCGCCCAGCGGCCGTTTTCACAATCCACTGGCATCTCTTTAATTCGCTTAGCAGGCGGCTCCTCGACGGTCATGTCGGCCACCTCATTCACTTCTGGCGTCAAGCTGCTGACCTCCGGTGTTGCCCCCTGCTGTCCGTTCTCTGAATTGGCGACGGTGGGGTCGGCCTTCTCGTTCTCGTGGATCTCAGCCGCTCTCTTCTTCAGGAACAACCTCTCACGCTTGCGATCGGTCAGTGACCACTTGGAGGAGTTGCCCTGCCGGCACACCTCGCCCTGCTTCTCCAGGGTGGTCAAGAGCTGGTTGATCTCGTTCAGCTTGGACACGCCGAGTCCCTTGCGGATGCTGGCGGGAGTGGAGCCCGGGGACTGGTACAGGTACTCACACAGCTTCTCCTTGTTCTCACTCATGATTTCGGCTGACTGCTCAGGAGACGATGGCTCTTCCTTGGGATCTTTAGTGAGGTGTAGGGATCTCCTGATTAGTCTCCACTTGGGTGGCTTCCCTGCCTCTTTATACAACAAGTGCTTCCTTTCAAGGATGTAAAGATGGCGGTTGACGGTTTTTTTCTCGATTCTTAACCCCCTGGATAAGGAAATGGCGGTCAGGAAGTCACCTTCATGCAGGGCGTTGAATTTCTGCAATAAAGTATTTTCTAGAGGGTGGTGAGACAAGTCGAGACGCTGGAAATCTTCTGTCAGGTCGTGGGTGCTTCTGTCAGCGCGCCACTTGGGAGGGTAGGCGGGCGGAGGTGGACGTACTTTGGGTGGAGGAGGATGCTGAAAGATGTAGTGCCGCGCCGGTTGGCGGTAAGAGCTCCAGGCGGCTGTGTGGTTGTGATAAGTGGGGAATTCTGGCTGACCACTCAGTAGAAAGGCTCTCTGTTCTCTGAGGAGATTTTGCTGCTCCTGTGAGAGGAAAGGGTTAACCAAAGAAACAGGGTTAGGGTTATGAGGGTACAGCGGGTGAGGGCGATGCCCTGGGTGCGATCTCACATTCATTGCCAGTGGGTGCGAGGAGCGATGACGAGAGTCTGCACTCATACAACAGATGAATGGCCCTGCCAGGAGGAGAAGACAGAGTCACAACGACAGCACACTGCAACCGAACACAACCGGCTCTGCTAACTCACTGCCCCATCCCCCGAACTAAAGATTAAGTCTCAACACCTCTTACTGTGCACGAGTGGAAATAAGCCAGAGGCTGGCCCTTTAAATAATCACTGCCTACAATTCAAAGGCTGCCACCGAACTACACCCCCCCCCCCCCCCCCCCCCATCTGATCAGGAAAACCAGGGCCCAGTGTGTACAGGACACTTACCTCTCCCCTACTGAGCCTGTAATGGGACAGTTTAGTGGCCAGCATGGAGAGCTGCGTACACGGGACGGGGAGCAGCGAGCACAGGACGGACAGAGGGACGGGAGCTTCCTGGTTCTAAAGCTGAAGAGTTTCAGTTTCCTTTCTCTTCAACGCTGGGGCCCTGCAGCCAATCACCAGATGCTGGGGGCGGAGCCACAGCCTGCACAGGGAGTAATGTGATCTGTACACAGGGATCCAGCAGGAGCGGAGCAGGGAGACCCCGACCTGCAGCCCCCCGCCCCCCCCCCCCCAGGATATCAGCCTCCGGAGAGGGCGACTGTAGGGCAGGAGACCCCAACCTGACTGCCCCAGATATCAGCCTCCGGAGAGGACGACTGTAGGGCAGGAGACCCCAACCTGACTGCCCCCCCGATATCAGCCTCCGGAGAGGACACCCCAACCTGACTGCCCCAGATATCAGCCTCCGGAGAGGACGACTGTAGGGCAGGAGACCCCAACCTGACTGCCCCCCGATATCAGCC